>NC_133618.1:632839528-632854528 GCF_048593235.1 Sminthopsis crassicaudata
TAATCAGGTTGGTTTCTTTTTGTGCTTGGTCTCCTGAGGGCTCTGTGGTGAGTGTGTGTGTGTGTGTGTGTGTGTGTGTGTGTGTGTGTGTGTGTGTGTGTGTATGTGTCACTTGCTTAAAGTATTTATTGTAAGAAGACAATGGACTTCTTTGAGATGAATAAAATTCTCCCTTCTTGATCATGGTCCCCCAGACAGGTTAAGTAGCTCTATAAGTCTCCTCTCAGAACATCCTTCATGTCTCCTTGATGCTACAGCTACTACTAATAATCTTTCAAGTTATTATAGTGTAGAAGAAAGGAGAGAAGGAAGAAAGGGAGAAAAGAAGGGAGGAAGGAAGAAATCAAGGGAGGGAGGGAGAAAGAAAGGAAAGACAGGAGAGAGGAGGGAAGGAAGAAGGAAGGAAGAAAGGAAGGAATCAAGGGAGGGAGGAAGGAAGGAAGCAAGGGAAAGAGGAAGGAAAGACAGGAGAGAGGAGGGAAGGAAGAAGGAAGGAAGAAAGGAAGGAATCAAGGGAGGGAGGAAGGAAGGAAGCAAGGGAAAGAGGAAGGAAAGACAGGAGAGAGGAGGGAAGGAAGAAGGAAGGAAGGAATGAAAGAAAGAAGGAAGGAAGGAAAGGAAGGAGGGAGAAAAAGTCTTCATCCTAGTTAGGAAGCTGTGCAGGCTGCTGGGGATACAAAGAGTAGTAAAGATGGACACTACCTTTGAGGAACATATATTCTAAAATGTGGAGCCAACACTAGCAGGCAGCAAGGATCTAGTGATGGTAGCTGAGGTTGGAAAAAGCACAGGCTTTGGAGGGCAGCCATCCTAGGTTCTCTTCCTGGCTCTGCCGAGGATTTTTCCACACAACCCTTGGCAAGTCTGTGGTCCTCCCTTGACCTGAGCTTGCCATCTTTAAGCTACTGATCCTACGAGCAGCTAAAGGCAGAGCAGAATCAGGGCATGAGCAGGTTTTTGCCCCAAAGTGTCAGAAGTCTGTATACTCTTGGAGAGAGGTTGGGGTGGACATGCTTCTTTTTTGGCAGACCACTACCTCTCTGCACCTTGCTTTCTGGTTCTCTAGTGGCTGACATAATCTCACAGCAAAACTGCTCCTGGGTCGCCATGCCCAGGGTCCTATCACTTTAGCGTTTCTTCTCTTCCAGCTCTAGTGGGTGAAGACCAGACAATCCCTACTCCTGGCAAAACTGTGTTCATGCCTCTGTCCTGTTACCACCCCCAGACCCAAATGGTTTGCTTTTGTTATTGTTTTTCTCAGGGTGAAAATAATCTCAGTTATAGTTTTGTCCAGGGTAACACAGTAAGTCAAGGGCAGAGATGGGATCAGAATTTGGGTCCCCAGAGCTGTGATTTCCCGTTATACCAGGGCCTTTTCTCTCTTCCAGGAATCAGCCTCCACGTCCTCCTAGGAGCATGAATGAATCCAAAGCAATTGGGCACTTGATATAAAAGGGCCTTCATGAGACACCGTAATTCAGCCCTTGACAGAAGCTTTGCTCTCAGCATCATTTGGGGGAGACAACCAGTGTGCTTTTCATCTCCAAATAAAACAAACAGGGACAAAGAAGGCTATAATATTGACTTTCATCATTGATATTTCCATTTATTGCTACCGTAATTAGCAATTCTATCGCCGACGAGGCACCGGTCTTGTCTCACAACGAACACAGGCTTATTAATGTGAACGCTGACAAGGCTGACATGGGAAACGGGCTGGAGGAGAGTGGGCTGGTGGGCTGGGGGAGCGAGAGGGGGGAGAAAGGAGAAGACGGATGGAGAGAGGGGGAGGGGGCAGAGGCTCAAGCAGACAGAAGGAAAGAAGAGGAAAACAAGGGCAAAAATTCGCCCTCTTCCCTTTGAATGAAATGAAATGTTCGACTTGAGTTCTGTCTCTTCTAAGAAGACCACCCTGACCAAGGCAGCTTTCCTGTTTGTACAAAGTGCATAGGAGGAAGAAAGAGCAGGAAAGAGGCTGAATTCCCTATATTTTACCATCATCATAATCATTAAATACTTATGATTACTCATGGTAAGAAGGCTTTTGGGAATAGCACTAGAATGGAAGCCAGAAGTCCTGGGTTCAAATCCTCTTTCCTTCCTATATATCTGACCGTGGGTGAATAATTTTTCATCTGGATGTCCCCTTATTAAAATGAGGAAGATGGCCAAGGATTTGGAGACCTGGGTTTGAATTGTGACTCTCATGCCTGGGAAACAGAAAGCTAGTCACTTTTATTCTCGGAGCCTTATTTTCATCATCATTGAGAATGTTTATAACATAATAATATTAATAATAATAATGATGATAGCTCACATTTACATAGTGCTTAAAGATTTGCAAAATACTTTATATGTATGTAACATTTGATTTTCCCAAGCATCCTGGGAGGGAGCTGTTATTTATTTTATACATTTTACAGTTGAGAAAATTGAGACAGACAGAGGTAAAGTGATTTGACTGGGATCGTATAGCCAGAAGGTATCTGAGACAAAATTTAAACTAAGGTCTTCCCAACTTTGAATTCAATGCTCTTTCCAAAGATGAAGTTAAATCACATGATCTCTACTGTCCATTCTAGCTTCAAACCCATGATATATGCTCTACGGCTCTTTTTAATTTTGATATTTTATAATTTATTTTCTAAGATCCCTTTCAGTCTCTGTGTTCTAGATTCTAAGGTCCTTTCCATTCTTATCATCCTAGGTTCTAGACTCATCATTTTATGTTCTAGATTTATTTTACCTTTCAGTCTCTGTGTTCTAGATTCTAAGGACTCTTCCATTCTTGGCATTCTGGGTTCTAGATCACTCCTAGAATTGCCTTTCTATGTTTTAGATTTAAAGTCTCTTTCATTCTCAATGTTCAAGGTTTTAGATCTCTTCCATTCTTGCCATTTTATGTTTTAGGTTCTAGGGTCCCTTATAGTTCTGACATGAGAACTTGGGTTCACATCCTTGTTCTGTCACTCAGGACCTGAGTGACCTTGGACAAATTTATCTCACTACTCTAGGTCTCAGTTTCTTCATTTGTATCTCAGTGTCTTCATCTATAAAGTGAAAGGATTGGACTAGAGTCTTCTTTGTGCCAGGGTCCCCTTGCTTGATACAGTATGATAAAGCCTAGAACCTTCTCATAATCATGTTTATCAATGCATTGAATGCAGTGCAGAGAATTCCAAAGGAAACCAATATATTGAAAGATGGTTATCAAGCTCAGAACCCTTGGATTAGATGGACTAGATAGTCTGTGAGCATTCTTCCAGCTCTGGCATTCTATGATCCCCAAATCCATTATTCTCCAACTTATACTCTGTGCTCTAACCAGATGGATGCCCTCACTAATCTGGCACGCCCCAGGCTCCACAGCCCCCCACCTTTGTTCATGCTGTGCCTCTTGTCCCAAACATCCTCCTGCTACCTTTCTGAATGCTTTTACTTTAGGAAAGTCTCTGTTAGTCACACTTCTTCCAGGAAGCCTTTTTTGATCACTCACGATACACAAAGACCTTAGATTTTAGAGCAAGAAAATAGAGGCCACCTGGTCTATCTCATTTTTCAAAGGAGGAAACTGAGTCATGAGGACTGTGTCCGGGTCTCCCAGCAAGTAAGTTCCAAAACCAGGATTTAAACTCATATCCTTGGATCCAACTTCATTGTTCTGCCCATTCAACCAGTGTCCTAATCTCTTCTTCCTATGAGCTCTCTCACAGTTCTTCAGTCCCTATTCTCATGGCATTTAATTGCTTATCATATGAGTCTTAGCTCCCCATCTAGGCTGCATCTCCTTCTGTTTTTATATTCTCCACAGCAACTAGCCATGGCAATAATAATAAAGAATCACACTTTACATTTTTGGGATGCTTCAAGATTTTACAAAGCTCTTCCCAGGAGCTCTCCATGGTAGCTGCTGCTGGAATGATTGACTTTATATTATAGATACAGAAAATGAGACTGAGAGAGGGTCAGCAGCCAGCTGAAGGTCACAGAGCTCATAAATTTCTGAGGTGGGGGCTTGGACTCAGATAGGTCTTCTTCTGATTCCAAATCTGCTGCCCTTCCCAGCCTCCTCCACTGTCTCTTGGGCACATGGTTGGTACTCACTGAACACTGAGTGATATACGGATTGATTCACATGCCAAGCATTCTTATTTAATCATTAAAGCAGGTCCTGACCAGTCTGGCTTTGTCAGCATTTTAGTTCCATTATTTGGAAGGAATCAAAATGTTTTTCTTTAGCTGATTCTCTTATTCAGCCTGATTACTTGTTATACCTGAAACCCTATCACCTAGGGACTGCTGCCTCTAACCTTCCCAGGGAGCAGCCTTAACAGTGCAATGGAAAGATAATTAATTGACTCAGAGGAGCTAGATTTGAATCCTGCCTTTGCTCTTTATTCCTTAGGGATCTTGAGCAAATTATTTCCCCTTTTAGCTTCAATTTACTCACCTGTCAAATGAGAAAGATTATATTAGATCCCTCTCTACTATCACTAACATCCTTCTCAGTCTAACACTAATGATAATACATCTTTTTATAGACATATTTACATATATATTTATTTATTGGTAATACATCTTTGTACACACACATAAAACCTATTTGTGTGTATATATGTATGTGTATATGTGTACCTATCTATCTGCTACATAAAGAAGAAAGGAACATGGCATAGTGGATAAAGCTGGCTTTGAAGATAAAGTCTTGGATTCAAGTCCTTCTTCTGACCCATTCTAGCTGTGTATCCCTGGTGTCCTGTTTTTTGATTCATTTTGAATCCTTATTACTTAGCATGGTTCCTGACGCATAATAAATGCTTATTGATTAAATGAGTGTAGGCAAATCTGTAAATAAAAATGAAATAAAAATAAAATAAAAAAGAGGTGACCTGCTTTGAGAGTTTCATCACCCTCAACTATGAACAGCTAGCATTTATATAGAGATATATAATTTTTTTGTTTTTTTTTAATAGTTTTTCTTTACCAGATATATGCATGGGTAATTTTACAACATTGACAATTGCCAAAACTTTTTTTTTCTTATGTTTCCCCTCTTCCCTCCCCCCCCCAGATGCAAGATTGACTGAGATATATAATTTATAAAGCTGTTTGAAAACATTACCTCATTTGAGGAAACTGAGTCCAGACACAGGTGAAGTAATGAGGAAATGTCTGAGGTTGGATATGAGCTCAGACCTTCTTGACTCCAGACTTAGCGCAAAATCCCCCAAGCCACCTTTCTCTTTTATATTCATTATCTCTTTTGGCTTACACCAGCCCTTCAAAAAAGGTAATACAAGGAAAATCATTCTCTCTTACAAGATAAGGGAACAGGCACAGGAAGACAGTTTATCTGAGGTCTTGTAGCTAAGATTCTCAGAGCCAGAATTGGTTCCTGTTGTCTTCTGACTTCAGATTTAGAACTCCCTCCTCAGCACCCCATGTGGGGAGTTCATAAGTGTCTCAGGCTGGCTAGCCTGGAATCTGGCAGGGTGAGAATCCTTTCTTGAGAAAGCTGGGGATTCTGCCGACCACCGCAGAATCCAGAGAACACTGCAGAAGAGGTCAAGAGAAAGAGTGCAGCCTCTGCAAATTTCCTTCCGTGCCTGGAGAGGTGAGCACGTGTGCTCATGGGGCACTCCGTGACATAAGAATTTTTGATTGCTTGGGTGAATTCTGATCAAGTTAGCTAAGGCAAGACCTGTTCTAAATACAGAGGGAAACTCTGTGTCCTGGCAGCTCTCCGAACTCCCTAGTCTAGCTATTTCTCAGTATTTTTGCTGCAATCCTAAAACACCTATCCTGGTTACTAAGGAGGAATGGAGACAATGGGGTTACTGTTCTTTGATTCCCTTCACCTAAAGTGCCCGGATAATTCCTAGGATCTAGCCTTTAAGGACATAGATGAAGTATAAAGCAGGTGTGATTTCAGGGAAATCTGGGTGGGGCTGATGATTCCCAAGTCCCTTCCTAACCTGTTGGTCAAATTCCCTTGGGTGGAGTGAGGATGGACAAAATCTCACTATTATTCAAGAAGCTCATATCCTTACATTCATCAGGGGAAGTGGAAGCTGGAACACAAAGGCCTCTCTGTCCTGCATTGGGATCAAACAAGTGAATTCCTTTTCCTTCAAAATGACTGGGTTTGAGTCACCCTCATCCTTTCCTCTCCAAAGCTTTTCTTGGATCCCTCATTTTGTCCAGAAGAGGGCCAGGTTCATGGTATAAATAATGAAATGCAAGTTCACTGAAGTCAGGGATTCTCATTCTTATACTTATTTCCCCAGGGCCTAGCCCAGGGTGGATGCTTAGGGCCGTCAATCTCAAGTTGGAAGGGACCTTACAGGTCATGTGGTTCAAACCCCTGATTTTATAGATGAGAAAACCAACCCCATAAGGTTAAGTGACTTGTCCCACATCACCAAAATGAGTATTGATTGACTGATTGATTGGTGGTGGTTGGTACCATGAGCACAACTTGTTCTGAGGCTTAAGATGAATCACTGAGGAGAGATACACACTTTTGAATATTTGGGGCCGAGAAGGGGGAAATCTCAGAAGTGTTTTCTGATTCCAGGCCAATCTAGGGAATGGAAGAGCAGCCACTATGTGTGTGTGTGTGTGTGTGTGTGTGTGTGTGTGTGTGTGTGTGTGTGTGTGCCTTCCTAAGGAACAAAACTATCAAAAGGGTCTGGGAAAAGGTGTTCAATTAAGTTTTGAATAAATGGACACTCTAGCTCAAGTTATTCATCAGCCAAAGTATTCAAGCATATGGTAGAGGCAGCCTGGATTAAACATAAATTTGGTTCTGAGGAACAGGGAGGGGAAGGCACTTAGTACAGTGAATGAGTAGGAATCCCCAGGGCCTGAGACAAAGAGGTGGTGATTAGATACAGGAGCAAGTGGAGGAAAAAGAGGCGGTTCCCCATGCCCACAGATGCTGAGGGGTCTTTAGAGCCTACTAGGGTCGAGACAGCAATCAAGAAATTCATTCTTTGGAGAGAGGAGACTCTAATGATGCTTCTGAGCAGGGGAGTCAGGTCTTGGTATTCCCCTCAGGCCTCATTCCACTGCCCCACTCGCCATCTGGCCCAACTGGTCACAGAACAAGAAGTCCATGTCTCTTTCCACTGCTCTCCCAAGTACCTCCCTCCAAATCACTCAGAGACTTTACCGGACCCCGCCACTACAGAGGAGAAAGAAAACCAGGAAGGCTTTCTTCTTTGTAAACCGAGTATAAATCTTATCATTTCTATGGTGTCTTCCTTTTCTTCCCCTCCATTTTCCACCCCACGAAGCTTCAGGGGTCTGAATAGGTGGGGCCTCCAGAGGCCTCTGCAGTTGCCCAGAGCACAGAAAGCTTACAAATTGGATGATTCGTTTCAGACAAGCTGGCTACAAGCACTTTTAAGTGAACTAACTGCTGCTTTGTGGGTGGAGAGGATTTTAACATTTTGATATAACCTGCAGGAAAAATCATTAAAATTTCTGTAATGGGAACGAGAAGGAAGATAGCTTGGTATGAGCTGCAAAGGGTTACCAGACCTTCCTATGAATGAATGAATGAATGAAGCATTTATTAAGTGCTTACTGTATGCTAAGCATTGTGTTAAATAGTGGGGATAAAAGCAGAAAGTCTTTATACTCATGGAGGTCTTACTCCAATGAGGGAGTGAACATAAAAGAAAGTTCATCTTCAGAGTGGATAGAAAGCCCTCGTTCTCCTAAGGGTGTTGCAGGGGAGTGGAAGACATGGTCTGGTGGGTTCCATCAGTAGATCAAACCTGATCGTGGGAAATTTTCATCTTTTGAAGGGAATAGTATTTTCTCTGAGAATACCAATGGTTCAAACATCACCTTTTCCAGGAAGCCTCTTTTGATGGTCACGATTTTTGTAACTCTCTTGTATTTTTGTGTATTTCTTCTCTCCATATTTATATATGCACATGTTTTACCTCCTGCTTGAGAGCTGTTTGAGAGCTGAGAGTTTTTAATATCTGCATCCCCAATGACTTGCACATGGTAGATACTTAATAAATGCTAGTTGGCTCCATATCTAACCCTTATGATTTCCCAGGAAATGAGATCATGTATATAAGGTACTCTGTCATGATAACAGCTCAGATTACTATAGCTCTTTAGGATCTGCAGAGGACAAGCTTTCATTATGTTGTTTGATCTTCACAATAGCCCAGTGAAGCAGGTGCTTTCTATTATGCTCATTTTACAGAGGGGGAAACTGAGGCTCAGAGAAGGAAAATGACTCATCCAGGGTCACAGAGTGTATCCAGGGCAGGATCGGAACGCGGGTCATCCCTTTGCCAAGTCTAGTGCTTGAACCACTCTCCAGAGCTGCCTCCGTTCCAAGCTTTAAAAGGCTATTTAAATGTCAGCTTTTATAATTATCACAGCAGGAGGGAGATTGTCTTCTCAGCCATGCTATTATTGCCGTCTTCTCTTACTGTAGAGTGGGAGAGTCAGTCACCACTACCTCCCTACTCTACAGATGTCTGCCAGCCTTGGCACACTTGCACCCTGGTGCCCGGAAACCCTCGTCTTTGTCCCAGTGTAGGCCTCCAGATAGAGAAAGAGAGACCCGGCCTTCTGGCGAGCCCCTCTGGGCCTTCCTTTGGGCTCTTTCCTTCTCTTGTGGAGGGAACAAGGGGTGCATTTTGACTCAGAAGATATGGGGGTGCAAACACAGTGTCTTACCCCTGGTCTTAGCTCCTCATCTGCGAAATGCAGAGACCAGACCTGAGTATCTGCTAAATTCTTTATAAGGGACGGGGCAAGCTAAACACCTGTGATTCACAGGGAAAGGGGACCCCCAGGTGAAGAAACTGCCCAATTAGGGTGAGCTATCAGGAGTCCCAGAGGACTGCCTGAAGTAGGGGGCTTAAGGGGCCTGGGCAGGATCACACAGCATGGATTAGTGACAGGCCAGAACCTGATCTTCAAGCTTCAGGTCCAGATCTTTATCCACAATGCCTCATCGCCTCCATTGGATGCCAAATGCAAGCAGGAGGGAGGCTGGTCTCCCGTGAAATTGATTCTACTGGAGCTTCCTTTTCTTCCTTTCAGTATTCCCTTTCTCCCCTCCCCTCCTTTCCTTCTTCTCTTTTCCTCTCCTCTCCCCTCCCCCTATCCATTCCCCTCCTCCCCCCCTCTCCTTTCCCATCCTGAACTCTCCTGTCCTCTCCTCCTCTCTCCTCCTCTCCACTCCTCTTCTCTCCCTACTATTCTATTTCCCTCTTTCCCAGTTTCAGTCTTCTCTATCTTTGCTCAATCACTCTCTTTTGGAGGAATACATTATTCAGAAAAATGAAGTAACCTGACAGTGTTCTCACTGGCCAAGAGCAGTGATGGTTCACTGGAGTCCGGAAGTGCTGTTGCCCTGGGTGGCAGTGAGCGATCCCCAGTAAGGCTACCTGGTAAAGGGCTTCTGCTATCTCTGTTCCTGTCTCCCTAACCCAGCCTTCCTTCTCCCACTTTCTCCCACTCTCAAACTCATCACCCTTTCTTTTCTCATGCAGAGCTCCCTTTTGTCCTCCCCCCCAGTCTTTTTTCTCTTGGTCTCTTTTCCTCCTTCATTCTCTTTTTTTCCCTTCCTCTGCCTTGCCTCGGCTTTCCTCTCTGCTCCTCTTCCCATCCTTTCTCCTTCTCTCCCTCACATTAAAGATTTCAAACAGCAAAGGGCTTTGGAGATCACCTCCTCCAATCCCCGTGTTTTATGGATGAGAGAACTGAGGCCCCAGAAGGCTAATCATATCCTGGGCATCACAGGTAGTAGGAGGCGAAATCAAGAAATGGACCCTGCCCTTCTGGTTCTAAAACCTGCACCCTTGCTAAAGCACCAGCTTGCTCCCCAACCTCTTTCTTGTCTTTCCTTTTTTTTCCTCTCTTCCTCTCGTTTTTTCTTTCTTCCTTCCTTCCTTCCTTCCTTCCTTCCTTCCTTCCTTCCTTCCTTCCTTCCTTCCTTCCTTCCTTCCTTCCTTCCTTCCTTCCTCTCTCTTTTTCCCTCTCTCCCTCCCTCACTTCTCTCTACCTCCCTTTCTCCTTCCATCCCTCCCTCCTTCCTTCTTTCTTTCCTCCCTTTCCTCACTTCCTTTCTCCCTTCTCCCTTTCCTTCCTTCCTTCCTCCCTCATTTCCTTCCCTCCTTCCTCTTATTTTTCTTTCTTTTCTTTTTGTTTTCTTCTGTTTTTCTTCTTTCCTTCCTTCCCTCCTTCCCTCCCCTCCTTCCTTCCTTATTTCTTATCTTTTCTCTCTTCCTTCCTTCCTCCCTCCCTCCTTTCCTTCCTCCCTCCTTCCTTCCCTCCTTTCCTTACCTTTTCCTCTTATTTTCTTTTCTTTTTTCCTTCCTTCCTTCCTTCCTTCCTTCCTTCCTTCCTTCCTTCCTTCCTTCCTTCCTTCCTTCCTTCCTTCCTTCCTTCCTTCCTTCCTTCCTTCCTTCCTTCCTTCCTCTCTTCCTTCCTTTCTTCTTTCCTGCATCCCTCCCCCCCCCCCGCTTTCTTTCATTCCCATATTAAAGTAGAATTAATTGTGTGAAATAAGGTGGAATAGTCAGCTGTATCCAGCATGCAGAGATCCTTAACCTCCAGAGTGAGAAGTTGGTATGTCCTGA
Organism: Sminthopsis crassicaudata; assembly: GCF_048593235.1. Taxonomy (NCBI): domain Eukaryota; kingdom Metazoa; phylum Chordata; class Mammalia; order Dasyuromorphia; family Dasyuridae; genus Sminthopsis; species Sminthopsis crassicaudata. The sequence goes on from NC_133618.1 coordinate 632,850,151, forward strand.
GAAGGTAGGGTTGTGACTTGCCCAAGATCACACAGATTGTAAGCATCCTAGCCAGGGTCTGACTTTAGAGCTATTACTCTTTCTTCTGTATTACTACTCTATTTTCTGTGATTTAGAGAATATACAAGCTTATAATCTGTGTAAGATACATTGAACTATAGCTAGGAGTCTATCATTGAGTTATATTACCTTTGGGGATAAATATAGTTTGAGTAACTAACAGAGTTCTGGATCTTCAGTCAGCAAGATTTGAGTTCAAATCCAATTTCAGACATATTCTAGCTGTGTGACCCTGGCCAAGTCACTTCACTCTCTTTGCCTCAGTTTCCTCATTAATAAAATGAGTTAGAAAAGGACATGGCAAACCACTCCAGCATCTTTGCCCCCCAAATAGGATCACATCGAGCCAGATAAATAGTTTCAGTTTCAGCTATGTATATAGTTCAGACTGACTTGATACTGGTGATTATTTAACAATTGACTCTAAAACTGCATGGCATACTTTTATGATTAACTTGCATGATTAACACTTTCTCTATTGCCTTCTTAAATCTAGAAATGAACAAAACACTAAATCAAACCTTGATTTATAGCATCTGCTGATTTCCAAGATGTAAATGCTTCCATTGAAAATTTAACAATCAGCTCTTTGAAGCTAGCTTCCAGCCTGCCCCTGAGTTTAGAGTTCATGTAGAATTGTATGTAAAATTAGGGAGTATGTGCAGTGGGGGGTATGTTTGCTGTAGAAAGAATCTACCAGTGGGGGGAGGCCCAGTGGAGCATAACTCATTATTTAAAGCACTTGGTGGAGGTATCAGAGGATTGTAGCTAAGGAATCCTATTAATTGTCTGTCCTCTCAGCAGAGTTTGGCTCGATGCAGATGTCAGATTGCCTGCCTCTGGTTACAGGGCACACTCCCAAGGGACTCTAGGTCGCTCTAACTGCCTCTGGGTTCCAAGAAGGCAAGACCTGGCAGGCTGATGGTCTGGGCAAAATCCTTGACTGCCCATCCTCCTCTCTTCCCTTCACCCTCCACTGGCTGGCAGGCCTCTTACCTTTGAGCTGTTTTATGCCTTGCAATGATGGGATCCAGATCCTCTTTCCTACAGAGCTCTGAGTGGAGAGGAAGGAGGGCAGGAATAGATGGTGTGAAGGAACCGAGTCCTTATTAATAGGAGTAATTCTTTTATTTTATGTTGGGAGAAGCTCAAGACCTCCAGGCCCATGAGAACAGTATCAACTAAATCATTATTTCCCCCATTTCCCCAAATGAACACAGACTCATCCCATCCGTCAAACCTGGAAGAACTTTGGAGATTTATTCACGGTGATGTCCACCCTCCCTGAAATTGGGAAGGAAGCCCCAGGAGGAATTGCAGGAGAGGAAATGTAATTTTAGATTAGAAAATGTGCGGGAGTTTTGAGTGGAACCAAAACCCAACTCAAACTCCTGGAAACAGAGAGGCTCACTGGAGGCTGTGTTAGGACTTGGCAAGAAGCAATGCAGATTTGGAATCTATTATTCATTAGCACTACTTGTCCCTAACGAAGATTTAGGAGGGAATCGGCGCTCCCAAGGGGACTAGGCCTTCCAGGAAACCTGAATCTTTTACAAAAAAATCTCCAGTTGCAGAGAAGAGGCTGATTACCTTTTAAATCTCAACAGCTCTTAAAGAATGAAGAGAATACACTTGGAGGTAGCCAATTAGTTCAGTGGTTAGAGTGTTAAGGATTCTAGATGATGGATTCAATTTTTCTATGGACCAATTAGATTTATGATGTTTTCCAGTAATAGTATATTCTCTATCATTATCAGATTCATCTAAAGCTACCTTGGCAAGCTAGTAACAGGACTGACTAGAACCCAGGCTAGAATGGTGAATCCCAATCTCTCTGTGTAGCACAATGTGTCAGACTAGAACCCAAGCTAGAACGCAGACTAGAACCCCAGTTAGAATCTTGAATCTACCTCTTTCCTCAGGATGACACATGGCCAAGCAATGGTTTAGATGAATCTGATAATCATAACAAGAAAGGGAACCTCATTTTCTTCCTCTGTAAAACTGGGGACTCAATGATCATTTGAGTATTATAAATGTGTGCATATAAATATATGTTATATGTAATACTTTATTTTTACATTTATTTAAATATAGCACATATTTAATATAAGATATATAGGACAGCTAGGGACTGCTTTGAACAGAACGTTCAGGCCCAGAGTCGGAGGATTTATTTCCCCAAAGTTCAGGTCTGGACTTAGATACTTACTCGCTGTGTGAAATTATATTTCTACCTCTCTATCCTATCTGTCTGTCTGTCTACCTATCCTGTCTGTCTGTCCATCATCATCTATCTATCTATCATCGATCTACCATTGATCTATTCTTTTGTCTTTCCATCCAATTATCTATTTATCTATTGTTTGATCTACCTATCCATTTACCTCTCCATCCATCCATCATCTATCTCTCCATCTCTATACATCTCTATCTACACTTTTCTCCATTTATCCATCCATTACCTATCATTTATTTATCTGCATATCATATATGCAATATAATACATGATAGAATATATAAAATAATAAATATTTTAAACACACAAATATATCTGTATGAGAAATTGCATCCATTTTGAAACGGATGAGTGACAGATCAGTTACACAGGAAATCCCAAGCAGCTTTCTGAGTCCAAGACCAGCCTCTTTTCCATTATACTCCTGTACCTCCGAAGTTTTCCTGCTTACAACAGCTCACTGAGGGAGCTTCTCTCCCCTGTCTTTTCCCTTGGGACCTCAGCAGGCCTGACCTGGCTCCTCTTGGGGCTTGCTCTCCACAGAGAGGGAAAGCAGAAGCGCTTCAATTCCTCCTCAGAGGCAGAACATAAAATAAATAGGGTCAAAGTGCAGATCCTACCTGTTAATGATTTAAGTGCTGTTAAGTGATTTTGAGTAAAACTCATATCCTCCTGTGCCTCAGCTTCCTCTTCTACAAAATAGGGGAAATGGATGAGCTGCTCTCTCAGGCCTTTCTCTCTGTGAATTTTCAGAGCTTTGGCTCCCAGTCCAGTCACCATGATGCATCGATTATGGCCATGGTTGCAGCCCAGCTCCACAATGAATGTGGCAGAACTTGGAGCTCGGCCTGTCGAGTCCGACTATGTATAGCTGGGCCTGGGGAGAAGGGGGGCTGTTTGTTCTCTGCCTCTGCCCATTAGCTCCTGTGGAAAATCCACCTTCATCCATCCTTCTCCCCTTCAGTGCCCCTAGCTAGGGGAATGGAGCTTATATTTACTTCAGTTTATCCATGGCTGGCAAAAATGAAACCTTAGAAATGACTTATTTTCTTCCTCCTTTCTTTGAAATTGTCCCTTTACCCCACTTTTGCCCTATCAGCGATTGGCTGTGCCGCAGTCAAACCAAAGCCTGTTGAAGACCTTAGCTTAAAAAGGCCAAGTTCTCCCGCTGCACCAGGGCCTTCTCCAGTCATCCTGATCTATATCTGGCCACTGGACCCAGATGGCTCTGGAGGGAAAGTGAGGCAGGTGACTTTGCACTCAAATCCAGTTCACTTGCATGGCGCGACATCCCTCCCCTGACATCATGGTCCTCTTCAAGAAGGAAGGACAAAGAACAAGAAGCACCACTTTTGCTAAGCACCCTCCACTACACCTCTTCCCTGTTGGACTGGGAAAGCTGTTAAGTTCTAGACATCCTGACAGATTGCACATGGTGGGGGCAGGTTTGAATTCTAGTTCAAACACTCACAGCCTGTGTGAACTTGGACAACTCCCCTGTTAAGGCTGCAGTTTCCTCCTACATAGAATGGTGGAGTTGGAGTTGGTCTAGATCAGGGATTCTTAACTTGGAGTTCATATTTTATTTAAATTTTCCCAATAATCATATTTCAATATAATTGATTTCTATTATAATATTATTTTATTTATGCATTTAAATTTTGAGAAGGGATCCACAGGCTTCCCTAGATTGCTATAAGAGTCCATGACACCCACAGAAATTTAAGAAACACTGGCCTAGAAATCACCAAGATTCCCCTGTAATTTTAAACTTATGATTCTCCCCCTTTCTATAGCCAGGTCCACCTTCCTACCATCTCCTGGGCCATTCCTCTCAGGCACATTAAGGCTTCTTTTTTTTTTTTTTGCCATTAAGGATATTTCAGGGTAAAGGCAAACCAGACCTAAAATGCAGCCATCTAGTCTAATCCCTAATACCCTTTGGACATTGACTTACCCAAAGTCACACCAGGGATTAGTTAAAAGTAAAATCTGAACCTTGAAATCCTGATCTGGTGCTCCTTTTACTGTATCATGCTTATCCTTAGAAATCAGTGCTTTCAGGATCCATTATTTCAA